>NW_021703766.1:14867861-14874449 GCF_005190385.1 Monodon monoceros | reverse complement strand
GTGTGTGTGTGTGTGTGTGTGTGTGTGTGTGTGTGTGTGTGTGTGTGTGTGTGTGTGTGTGTGTTGTGGCTTCTGCTGTGTCTGATTGGAATCATATCCTTGTTCCTAGCTAGAACCCACTTTGTTTAGAGGACCTGTGTTTTCTTAACTCGATCATAAGAGTCACTGGACTGCTTGCTTAAAATACGTATTCCCAAGTGTACCTCAGACTTACTAAGTCAGAATCCCCAGGGAGACGCCTGGGAATCTGTATCTTACAATCAAGCAAATTTGAGTAGCACTGCACTTGGATTGTGAACATACTGGCAATGTGAGGGCTATCTTTCAAAAATTATCTAGTGACATACTCCTGATGTCTATATATAAGGCAGTGGGCCAGAAGTCTTCCGGGAAATTCCTAACCATTATTGGTGTAAAATGTGACGAAAAAGATTGGGCAGTGTTAAAGAAATGTAAAGAATAGATGGATGGTTGTGGTTCTGGAGAGTCCCCAGTAGAAGCATGAATGAATTCAGTCCTGTTGATACAAAAGTATTTTCTATGCAACAAAATACTCATTCCATGTATAAGAAAATAACTTCTTAAAGCTCAGATTAACCAATGTGCCAACCCAGAAGCTCTAAGAAAGGAGTATTGTGCATGTATAACAGATAGGACTGTTTGAGAATGAAGTTTGAATTCTAGGGTTAAATTTCTAGTGCCACTCAGCAGCTTTGTCTATGAGGATTTACAGGACAGGTGTTATGTTTACAGATTGCTGACTGCACATGTAAGAATGTAGGCGAGGCAGCATAAAAGATGGCAACGCTAAAGCCAGAAACCTGACCTGGAAGATGCATGTTCTGTGTTCAGCAGAGAAGATACCAAGCGTAGAAGTAGCCCCTGCACGCTACACTCCGTGTCCCTCTACATTCCTAACACGAGTGAATGATGCTTGGACGTGCAACTGTGTTGAGAGGCTCTAGATAAAGACTTTGGTGTCGATACCACTCAAATTGATAGTTCTCCCATATTGTTCTTTTGATCCAAAAGGGTAGGTAGTCATGTAAGGTGGCCTGAGGGACACTTGGAGAAATTACAGTAGACATGGTGAGTTTTTTAATCAATTCAAGAGTTCCAGAGAAGAACTTCTTTACACACACACACACACACACACACACACACACACACACACACACAATTTCTGCAAGCTCTGAGAGAGAGAGAGAGAGAGAGAGATTTGACGTGGTCTTCTAGAGCCTGGACTGATGGATCCAGAAATTACCTTTTCAGATTCTGGGGTAGATTACAGACCTGTAGGCCCTATCTAACCAAGGAAACAGCAGGACCCCCAGCCCAGAATGGCTCTGGCCAAGCCTAGCTCAGGCTGTCACCTTTATGTGGGGCAGCAGCGTCACCTAGTGATCCTGTGGTTTAAGTACAAGCTCCTTTCCTGGGAACTATCCAATTTGATCAAACTGTAATGAGATCGATTTTCCATATTAATGAGTGAGAGTAGTTGTGTGTATAATCCCAGACTGGAGATGACCCCGAATTCTGTTTCTGTTTAGCTTGCAATGCATTTTATGACTATGTGGCATTTGGATTTTCCATCAAGTAACATAAAAGAGAGCATGGCTGAGCTCATGCCAGGCAAGATGGGCAGGGGAGGCAGAGGGGTTGGCCAGGTTAAAGGGGGGTTGGGTCCTTGTGTCAGTTCATTTCTCCAAGAAGCAGATGCTGAGATGGAGTTAGACGTGCAGGAGACTTAGCGAGTTTAACACCTGTGAAAGGAAAAGAGGAGAGGGATCACCATTCGGCAGGGAGAGCCTTCAGACGGCCGTGCAGATCTGACAGCTGTGAAAAGAAGATGGGATAAGAAGAGCCTCAGGCTGCAGTGCAGCACAGAGAAGGGGTTGGCCATCCCAACTGGGAAATCTGGTGCAAAGATCCAGAAAAGGAGGGCCCTGCTACCACTGCTATGACTGGTCATTGCTCGGCCTCTGCCTTGGAGACTTTCAGAGCAGGAGGCGGCCAGTTACCTGCGCTCCGGGGGGCTGATCCCCTCTTGAAGGGAGACCTGAGCAGCAGGACGCTATGGCTACCACAGACTGGAAGGGAGACTGTGCCAGGATCACACACTCGCCAGCCGACCCACACGTCCACACAGACACGATCGGAGACAGAGCATGCAGGAACACTGTGGTCTGATGCATTTAAGTTGAGTGTAAACCTAGTACTTGTTCTCATTCCATTAATTAAACCAGAAAGTGCAACTCCTGGGCAGTGTTTATTAATCCCACCTTTCTAAACAACAAGCTGCTGGCCATCCGCGGTGTGACACTGAAACCAAGTTCAACGTCAACAACGTGGAACACCAACATCATCTTAGCTTCTTTGTTGAGGATGGATTTCAGTCTGAAAATGTCTATATCCTGCCCAAGGCATGAACAATAACCTCACATCTGTGCTGATTCTCTTCTTCCTATAAACGGTCTTTGTTGCTGTTGACCATGAGACACAACTGCCCTGGTGATATGACCTGATCTCTATTTAAAAACATTAAGGAACTTGCTCAAGTTCAAAGATTGTCAGAAATCCAATTTGGGTGAATTAAGAAACCCAGATAGCACAACAGACAAGGGCACAAAGTTTTCAAATAATAGTTAAGCCACAAAGGCCCAGGATACCTTGAATAAAAAATACAATGAGCACTTGACAAAGAACCTTGGAAAGATCTAAAGGTAGAAGAAAGCCCACTGTGGAAATAGAGAAAAGATGAGGAAGAGCCCCCCACACACACACAAAAAAATGAATGCACAACTCTTTCTAAGGCTTCTCAAGGAAAGAAAGATAATAGCAGTGGAGAAGGCAGAGTGAGTTAACACCACCAAAGAGGTTAGAGGTGAGGAAAATGGTCTGGGGAGGAGGAAGTCTGGGCAATAAAGCGGCTGGACTAATAAATGAGAAGGGGAGTAAAATTAATGATGACTCTGAGTGGCAGAGATACGGAGCTGCTCTTTTAAACAGATCTTTAACAAGAAAAATAAAGGAAGGGAGCATAGATAATTAGGAAGTAATGAAGACCTTTAAATATAGATGTTGAAATAAACCAGGTAAGGGAATACTTGGAAACATGGTACAATATGTAAATCAGCAGGTCCAGATAATGCACATTCCCCAACTTTAAGGGAATTAGTTAATGAACTTGTAGAACTACTGGCCATTGTTTTCAAAGGCTCCAAGAGACCAGGGATTATAAAATGAAAATATTTGACCAGTATTTTACCAAATAAAAAAAAAGTAGCCTTGATAATTACTATACCTGCCACTATACACTCTCCCCACCTCATAGGGTTGTTGTCATGACAAACGGAATTAGAAATATTAGCTGGTGGTGGTGTGGATGATCCAGGCTGATAGACTGGAGCTGGGACATATGATTAGGGGTAATGCAGATATTTCACTTTTTGTTCAATGGAATGTATTTGGAGGTTGTAGAATTATATTTGCGGGGTTTTTGCGGGGGGGCTGATACATTCCCAGAAAGCAAGGAAGAGAAAGTCTTCATTGTAGGTGCCAATCTATGATGTTAAATTTTCTAAAGATAATCCACAGATAGATAAAGCAATGTAGGCAGTATCAAAAATCTCCAAGTATTCTCTTTGGTAAATAGACTGCAACAAGTTATTCTTTATTTTAATCAAGATAAGTAATGCATTATTTTTATAGAAAAAACAAAAAGTACAGAAAAGCAATCATCATTATCATCACCTAACATCTTTCCACGCACTATAGCACATCCTTCCCTCCCTTTAAAATTGCTGCATAGTTATTTAACCAATAACTTTTGGACATTTAGACGATTTCTCCTTCTTTCTTCTTGCTACCAGTAACTCTGCAGCTAACATCTTTAAACAAACATCTTCATATACTTATTCTTCTCTTCCCTTAGGATAAAGTCCTATAAAAGGAATTGCCAAGTCAATTGAAATTTTCTTAGGACTTTTGTTCCATATTGCTAAATTATTTTCAAGAAAGAAGGCAGTTACCACTCCACAAACAATAAATCAAAATTCCAGATTCTTCATGTTTACACCAATTAGATTTAATACATTTGTTTAATCTTTCAGTTCAATAACATGTTAAACATCCTAAAGCCATTGAATCTGGATCATTAAATAGAACAAAACACCTAAGGAAATATATGTATTTTCTATATTGGCCTTAAACTATTTGGGGATAATACTCTTTTCTCTCTCTCTCTTTTCTCCCTCTTTCTCTCCACCTCTCTTCTTTTCTTTCTCTCCTTCCTTCCTTGCCTGTCTGCCTGCCTTTCTTTTTGAGTCATAGCTGTAGTGACATTTTTTCATTAAGGGGCAAGAAATTCAAATGGCACTGCTGAGAATAACAGTCTGGCTCTATCTTATAAAGTTTAACGTTTGCAAGCCTCTGAACCAGGCATACATGTTGGAGAAACACTTGCAAAAGAGAGTGAGAATGCCCAAGAATGCACACAGCAGCCCTGTCTGGCATAGCTAAGGAACTGCCAACAGCCCAAGTGTACATCCGCAGGAAAAGGGATGAGTAAATTGTGCCATATTCCCACAATGGACTGTCATACAGCAGTGAGATGGATGAACCACGACTAAATGCAATCACATGGATGAATCTTAGAAACAACATTGAATGAAAATAGCAAGCTGCAGAAGATTAGGTACAGTACGATACAATTTTTATAAAGCTCAAAAGCAAGCAAACTTAAAAAGCTTATTGCTAGGGGTACATACATAGGTGATAAAAGCATTTTTTTCATCAGGTAAATAATGAACACAAAATTCAGGACAGTGGTTACCCCTTGGAGGAGACAGGGTCAGAGGAATGAAACAGAAGGAACTCTTAGATGCCACACCGGGAATGGTTCAGCTCCCAGAGGGATCACACTTATTCAGTTTATTGTTCTGTTTTATATGTGTTATAAGCATCTGAGTGTATCAACCACAGAGAGGTGGTTATGTATTGCATAGTCACTCGTTAGCAAATTTCATTTGCTAATACGTCAAATAGTGCTCTTATGTCCCCAAAGAGCATAAGCAGTTTTTCACTGCTAAAACCAGGCCCCCATACTTTGCCGGCTAGAGGCCTGCCACCGAGAATACAGAACAGAGCCTCTCTGCAGGATTCCGCAATTCCCCAGAGAAGTGGCTGTGCCCTTACACCTCAAGTGGAGAATTCCCTTCGCTCTGGAGAATCCAGAAGGGAGGAAAATGAGCTGGCATATACTATAGGCACAGCTTCTGGAGGAATTCCCTATGGCTCAGGGCTATGACCTTACCCATTCTCGGCTACTTTTCTAAAAATAGATCTCCAATTCTGGTGAATGGTTAGAGGACAATAGCCTATTTTTAAAGAAGTCCTAAATAGCAAAATCATTTTGCTTAAGCAATGAGCCAAGTCACTTCTAATGAGGTTGTGGCATTACTGGAAATAAGAGATATATTTAAATAAATAGTCCATACATTACCCCAATAAATCACTTGAAAAATATTCTCGAATGTACTAAATGTATTTTTAGTGGCATGTGCCTGACCTTTCTGGAAGAAGAAAGATAATGCTGAAACATTTTGAGAATGAATAAACATTTATCCAAATTAGTAGTCAAGACACTAGTGAAATTGTTTCACGTTTTCTTAACACCTTTAACTATATCCTGCGTTTCAGAAACAACTTATTTTTTCTACCTTTAATAAAATACAGAATCTGTCTGTGAAGTAGCAGGAATATGAGAGGTGAAACTTTTTTGATGACCCAATGGGAAATCCTATAATGGTCCTATTACTTCAAGGCCTCGGGCAGGATGGATACAGGTATCTGCAACATTTCATAAAATGACTAGCAGTCCATAAAATGTTAGTTTTTTATGACTGTGTTTCCAAGTGTTTTATAAGCAGTGTCATATTCTTTCTTAATAATATTCACAATAAAAATGTAAATAAGACCCATCTATTCATTTAACAAACACATTCTGAGAACCTGCTCTCTGCCTGACGCTCTGCTAGGGACACACAAGTCTTCTCTCAAAGTCCTCACAGCCCAGGATGTCTTATAAATCCCCCTGTATTAAATCTGCATCTGAACCTCTTAATATTATTTTCCACTGCCTGAAAAAATAATAATAATATTGACCTTGTTCTCCAGAAAATGCTTCAGATTGAGGTTTGGCAGGAAGAGGTTCCACGCCTCAATCTTACTCATCTCCAATGCTTCCTCCAACCCCACATCCCTCTCACTCCTCACCCTCTGCTTTTCCCCCTTCTCTGATCATTAGCCGAGGATTACTGTCTTCCCTTCCTTTTCCTTTCCTCTCTCTCTCCCCTCTTCCCTTTACTAGAAAACTCCCAGAAGAACATTCACACCACTCTCTTGTCCCAGGAACTCCTTGTCAACTACAGCGTTTATTTTAGTCCTCTGTTCTACCCACACTGTACTCACAAGGTCAGCGGTGGCCTCCTCATCTCTAAAATAATGGCCTGGTTTTCCTCATCTTACTTGAACTTCTGCTGCAGCTGACACTGTGGACCCTGCCGTCATCTCTCTGCCTTCCCTTTG